>NW_027660540.1:0-7500 GCF_963280865.1 Gymnoscopelus braueri | reverse complement strand
CATTTTAACAGTGATTACAATGCATCACAAGAGTGATTATAAAGCATTATAACATGATTATAATGTTGTACAACTATGAGGTAACATGGGAATTGTCATAATAAAATAGTTAATGAGTACTTATGAGTGCTTATAGGTATAATTATACAGTGTGATTATGCATATCACAATGCATTTATACTTGGCCTTATAAGTCATTATAGAATGCTTTATAATGTGTTATGATTGTTATCAATCATTATAAATATATGAATAAGACATGGTATGCATTGCAAGTGTTACCGAACCGAGTTCCATTGATCCAAGGCGGAACACATTTGACTGATTGATCGTTAAAATACATAAGCTCTGAAAATAAACACGCGGACCAGTTAACTCTTTGCCTGCCACTGACGAGGGAACTCGTCAGATTGTGCAAAGGCGCAGCGTGGCTGAGGCTGACGAGTTATGTGTTTTCAGTGGTTTTCCACCAGATGGCGCTGTTCGCTATGAAGGATAGTTTCACTGTCAGATGACGACAGACCTGGCATTGACGTCATTTAAAAAATAATCCTCTTGTTTACTTCCTGTTTGGCTTTATCTCCGTTCTTGTTGTTTTTTTGGGCAAAAACAAGTCACATTCAACGGATTACCGCAACCGGATATGTTTTTTTCCCTGAGACTCCCGAGACCCTCGTCCATGTAACGAGGCGATCGCCTATTCCATATTCAACCAATCAAGCATTGAACCAAGCCGTGTAATAAATTGTTATAGTATAGGGTGTATGTTCAGTAAGAGGGGTCTCTCCTTCTCTCCGCTTTTTAGTAAACAGAAAAACATTTCTTCAGGTCGGGATATGCAATCAGCAGAGATCCGCACAAAGATCCTTTATCTGCTTTAGTTTTCTCATTTCCTATTACAATGGTGTCTGCTCATTTGTTTGTTTTGTTTCATCGCTGCCAATGTAGCCTCGTTCCCAGCCTCACTCATCTGCGAAGAGAAGAGCCCAAGGTCACGATCTAAACCAGCGAGTGTCTCGGACGTCCTGAGTGGACAGGATTTCCGTCGTACGTGTTTCCCCCGGAAACGATCTTTTTTGACCAATCACAACACTCGTTTCATTCACGGAGAATGTCAACAGATTTGTAAAGCATCAACGTCATTTCCTTGGGCGTTACTTTCGCCAAATTCAACCATTTCCGCCTAGACAACCAACAGTCCAGGTGTTACCAGCGTGCTGTCAATGTCAGTATCCTCTCTCCTGATTGGATAAATTGGTAACCCGTCCTGAACATTTATTTTCAGGTTGGAGGGGAGACCCTAACAACAACAACAACAACAACAAAAATCACTTACAAGCAACTATCGTTTTATATACAATAAAAAAAAGTTATGAATTGCAGTTTTAAATCCCCCCCCCTCCAAGGACTTAGCCAGGACCAGCATGGGTCCATGTTGTTTACACTTTGAGAGATAAATGAACATTCAGCATTTTACAGTGTGTGAAACCAAACGTCTGCACTGTGGGGCGGTTTGGTTGAAACCAGGGATTACGCCATGGTTCCTATACGGTTCACAGTAGACAGCAACAACAGACAAGAGTTCATGTCCTCTGGTTTAAAGTCTAACGCAACTATGTCCAATCTCAACGAGACCGGCGCTGACATGTTTCAATCTTTCTGGTCACGTCCGGTAAACATAGCGCGTGTGGCCCCCGAGCGAGCCAGACGTAAACGAGACTCAACAACTGGCAGTCTGACATTTCATCTCTCCCATTGTGTCCTCCTCACCAGTGAAACAAAAGGCACACGGTTCATTCCGCGGCGGTTGGGTATATCTTTGTTTATTTGCCTGTCGCGGACGCCAAACAAGCGTTTTGTCACGGGTGGGTGGGTGGGTGGATGGGGGGCATGTTTTCAGACGGGGGGGGGGGGATGGGGATGGGGACCGCGCCACCGAGGCGAGGTGAAGCTAAACAAAACCAGAACATAATAAGCCAACGTTCTGGCCGGGGTCGAGACCCGATACCGTGCCCGCTCAATCAGTGGTGGAAAAAGTACTCAAATGTTTTACTTTAAGTGAAAGTATCAATACTGCAATGTAGAAGTAGCCTACTCTGTTACAAGCAAAAGTCCCGGGTTCAAAATTTACTTGAGTAAAAGTAGAAAAGTATTGGTATCAAAATGTACTTAAAGTAACAAAAGTGAAAGTACTAAAATGTTTGAAAATAGCAGATCTACAAGCTCATAACGCGTCGCAATGCGAGTTTGTAGATCGGCTATTTTCAAATAGCCTAGGTATAAAATAGGGCTAAAGTGTTTAATGTATGTTTTACAATGTAATAATTTATATCTGCAAAGTAACTAGTAACTAAAGTTTTCAAATAATTGTAGTGGAGTAAAAGTACAACATTTGCCTCTGAGACGTACTGGTGTAGAGGTAAAAGTATCGACAATTGGGAAAACTCCAGTAAAGTAAAAGTACCTCAACATTGTGCTTAAGTACAGTACTTGAGTAAATGTACTAAGTTACTTTACACCACTGCCCGCTCATAACCGCGACGCGGGGGGGAAGAAGGTCAGCCACGGGGCGAGTGCACAGTTTGGATTGTAGATGGCGTGAGGTCACAGGAATGCTGCTCTGACCAATCTGAGCCTTGAACCTCTCTCTGTTGGTTGCTGCTGAAGTTGGCTCGCCTGGTTTCGAGGAATTCAAGGTTATTGCATTGTTTTCTTTGGAGTGGATAAGACCATCAGCTAAATGTGAAGCTGTTCATTTGAGACTAAATGGCCTCGTGGCCCTAGACTCTGTGTGACCCCTTTGTTTTTTTCCCTCTACACCAGTGGTTTTCAACCCTTTTCAGATCAAGGTCCATTATTTATTCGGCATTTGAGCCACGGAACCACCGTTTGATGAAATCTTGCCTCTCAGACCCAAAACGTAGATTATTTTGTTGTCGTTGGATACGATTCTCTAATTGTGTAGACTTCTTGTAAATTAAAGGGATAGTTCACCCCCAAAACAACATTTTTTCCAAGCGATTATTCGCCCCATGGAGACTTCTATTCATGATAATTTGATGACCGGCGGCGGCTCCGGTAGGAGTCTCAAAGTGTCAACTTTGTGTCTCTACCGAAGGAATGCGACAAAAAGCTCCATGAATTCAAGGCTTCACGGGGTGTGTAATTGATGAAAAATGTAGTTACAATAATTGAACTGTTGCAAGCGTAAAACAAAACCAAATGGACCCGTAAGGGTCCATTTGGTTTCGTTTTACGCTCTCAAGGTCTCCAGGTCTATACGCTCTCAAGGCTCTTGTTACATGTGTCAGTAGTGTGTCTGTGGAAGAGTGTCAGAGTGTGACAGTAGTGTGTGTGTGGGTGGTTGTGTCAGAGTGGGTGTGGTTGATTCCAGGTGCTGCTTATCTACTGAGTGCTGATGGCAATCATCAGCCCTTCCAATGATTGGTTGGGGTTGCCTACTTAAAGACACCAAACACCTGAGGATTTCGGCAGTACTTGTTGTAGTGCTGTCCCGCTCGCCTGCCATGCATATTGTTGTTCTGTTGATACCGTGTGTTAACTCTAGTTATTTTCAGTAAAACCTTCATTAGGCTTGCTGGTGCAAGTAGTTCTGAAGGTACATTGATGGTTAAAGGTATCATGACATTCATGTTTACACCACATTCAGAGTCTTTGTCCTGGTCCTTCAAACGTGTACAAAACGTTTTAACTGAAAATTCCACTCCAGTGATTCACTGTAGGTGTTTTTGTCTCACATTTCTAAAGCCTAACATCCACTGAATGTTCAAAGTTCAGATTTTTTGGGTGTAATTGAGGTCATAAAACCCCAAAAAAAACATTAAAAATAAAAAAAGTGAAAATGAATGTCATCGAACCTTTAAGATAGTTACCAGTTTGGAGTCTTCCTTTGCTGGTTAATAATGGTGTATGGGCGCCAGCTATTTGTTCCAGTAAACTTTTGGACAGATTAATTTAGTGCAGTTAGGTTAAAGTAGAACTCACTCTGTAATCTTAATTTTTATGTTTGTTAGATTAGACAGTTTCTGAAACTCCAGATTTAGTTCAGATTGATTTTGATTATTTATTGAGTTGCCCCATATATCATGTCTTCTGTTAAAGGTATCATGACATTCATTTTCACTTTTTTTATTTTCAATGTTTTATTTGGGGTTTTATGACCTCAATTACACCCAAAAAACCTGAATTTAGAACATTCAGTGGATTTTCTGTGGTCTGGGGTTTTGTGAATAATTAGGCTGAAAAGTAATCTGAGCTTGGCCCTTCGACAGTGAGGTCACAGTCGATTAATCCCGCCCACTCTCCTCCTCGCCCCTCCCCTCCCCTATCCTTTCCTTTGGGGGGGGCGGAGCAGAGGCGATGATTGACAGGCAAAATCCCTCACCAGCGACACCCGCAGGCAAAGATTTCTTTTTTCATTGCAGTTGAAAAGGCTTTAGAAATGTGAGAGAAAAACACCTGCCATGGATCACTGGAATGGAATTTTCACTTTAAAACTTTTTGTACACTTTTGAAGGACCAGGACAAAGACTTTGAATGTGGTGTAAAAGTGAATGTCATTAAACCTTTAAGGTTTAAAATCAAGTGTTGAAAATCATGTCATAAAATAATCCATTCATTGTCAAATCATGCAATTCTAACAAGAAAAGAAATGAAATGGTCAATAAAAAACAGACTTCACTTTCCAACCCGTATGTCACAATCCTTCATTTCCCCTAGACCAAAGGATTGTAAGATCCAAGATCTATAAGGGTCCATTTGGTTATGAACTCTCCATCATTTAGTTGGGGACCACCTGGAACCCCCTCAAGGACCACTGGTGGTCCCCAGACCACTGGTTGAGAACCACACTGTGACCCCTTCGTTTTTTCCCCTCTACGCCAACCCTCTCCACCGAAAATAAGCCGATTTACTATGCTCACAATGCGTCACAACCACATGTTGGACTCATAATAATTGTGTCCCTGCTCCTTTGGTGCATTTCCATATCACTGCACATTTGCACAAACATGGAATTTGTCCTGTATTTACCCAACCTAACTATTAGGAGCAGTGGGCGCTATTAATATTAATACGGCGCCAGGGGAGCAGTTAGGGGTTAAGTGTTCTTGCTCAGGGACACTTCAGCGGACCGGGAAGCGAACCGGGGACCTCCAGACAACCTCTCAACCCATGCTATGTGGTTAATAGATGGAGAAGTGCAGCTTTGCTGAACTGCCGCTAAACTAAGACGCTACAGCTGCTTGGTGGGTCGACACTTTTTTGTTTTTTTCCCCCGCTTTGAACTGACAAGTTCTTGAAGATTAGACCGGAGCTTAAAGTACATTTTGCACATTCCCATATTTTGGTAATAAAAGAGAGCGTTGGCAATTCGATAAAAATCTTACTCTGTACTTATTGAAAACCGACTGAGACTCTTTCAAGCGCGTCCAAAAAAGGTTTACAACACTGCTGTTTCAACTATTTTTTTTACAATTCCAGCTTTGTTTTCATGAACTCATCAGGGGACCCAACCTTTTTTTTCTCGGTTCGAATGGAATCCGAATCCTTCCAAAACAAAAATGCAACATGCACTGTCCACTTATGAAGCAAGTGTCAGAGAAAGTGTGGTTAACCACATGGACCCATAGCGTCCCTATTCTAGGCATGTCAACATAGGCCAACTTTCGGGGGGATATCGTCCGACCTCAAGCTCACACCCAGTGGTGGAAAAAGTACTCACATTTCTTACTTAAAGGTAGGGTAAGTGATTTGCGTAGGTTAAAATAATTGTTAAATAGCTCTATATTCTGATAGTACTCATTGCTATAGAGTGTTTGTTCAGTATTAGGAGTCTCCTTGTCTCTCCACCTCTTTATTAAACAGAAAATGCATTTTCGTTTCAGTTTCAGTTTCATTTCCAATTTTATCCAACCAGGACAGAGAGCTCAATCAGGATACAGATTAAACAAGTGAAATTGGAAGTGATGACACTAAGAAATGAGCATGCAAAATTGGAACTGGAACACTATACAAATTAAGCTTAAAAATTGGTACTTTCTCCTGATTGGCTGAGATTTTGACACCTACCGAAAAAAATATTTTCTGTTTATTAAAGAGCTGGAGAGACAGGGAGACATCTGTTACTGAACAAACACTCTATAGCAATGATTACTATCAGAATATAGTATTTTAACCTTTTAACAAAACACTTTTTGTTTTAACCAAAAAATATCACTTACCCTACCTTTAAGTAAAAGTATCAATACTGCATTGTAGAAGTACTCTGTTACAAGTTCAGAATTCAAATTTTACTTGAGTGAAAGTACAAAAGTATTGGTATCAACATGTACTTAAAGTACCAAAAGTGAAAGTACTAAAATATTTTAAAATAGCATCTACAAGCACACGTTGCGATGCGACGCGTTGTGAGCTTGTAGATCTGCTATTTTAAAATAGCCTAGGTATAACATAGGACTGAAGTGGTATTTAATGTATGTTTTTTAATGTCATAATTTATATCTGGAAAGTAACTAGTAACTAAAGTTTTCAAAAATTGTAGTAGAGTAAAAGTACAATATTTGCCTCTGAGATGTAGTGGAGTAGAAGTAAAAGTATTGGAAATTGGAAATACTCAAGTAAAGTACAAATACCTCAAAATTGTACTTAAGTACAGTACTTGAGTACATGTACTTACTTCTAGGCATGTCAACATAGGCCAACTTTCGGGGGGATATCGACCGACCTCAAGCTCACAACACTTGGCAAACCCGTGACACGTTGTGAGCTTGTAGGCCGACCAATTTTCAGCTGAGAGGGAAAAAAGGGTGTAGAGGGAAAAAAAGGGAGGGGGCCTAGGATAGATCCCTGGGGAACTCCGGTCAATGATGTATGTGGGGTTTAAGTGGTTTTAAACTAGACCCAGCTCTGGGATGGAAACAGTGGAATAGCTCCGTCTATGAACCCTGCATAAGGACCTAACCATGACCCCATCCCTCTCTCTCACACACACACACACACACACACACACAAATTCCATGCCTTTGGTGGGTGTTTTATTTCTAACTCTGACCATCAGACAAACACACGCACGCGCATGCGAACGTGTTTGTGTGCGTGCGTATGTGTGCGTGCGTACGTGTGCGCGCGCGCATGTGTGTGTGTGTGTGTGTGTGCGTGGGTGGGTGTGTGTGTGTGTGCGTGTGTGTGTGTGTGTGTGTGTGTGTGTGTGTGTGTGTGTGTGTGTGTGTGTGTGTGTGTGTGTGTGAGTGCGTGTGCACTCCCATCACGCCACACTTCCATCCCGCGTTCAATTGGTCGCCCCATTATAGTATAAAAGTGTTGGATGGGTTCAGATGCAGTTATTTCTCAGCCAATGAACTGGCCTCAGAAATGCGTATAAAATCCACATGGGCAATGATAAGTAGCAGGAGGAATCCAACATGGCCGCCTGCAGGAAAGACTCCAGGGTTCAAGAGGGTTCCACTCTCTCTCTCTCTC
>NW_027660541.1:0-11793 GCF_963280865.1 Gymnoscopelus braueri | reverse complement strand
GCGTTGAAATGTCCTGCGAGGGCCACCGTTAATGGCGAACGATTTAACACTGGATGCTTGTTTCTTTCCAGAACCTGGCAACTCGTGTTGCCAGATGACACGGGAATCTATGGAAAAAAAGAACGCCACTTTTCACGTCGGTCGGTAAGTAACGAGACATCAAAGGCAACACTTAATTTGTCCGGTATTCTCCTTTAACCCAGACATGTATTTTGCCTCTCTGGCCACATCAGCCAGCTCTAACTGGGCCATCTAATCCTCCATCTGGTCCTGGGTCTGTCCTGTGCTCTCTTCCCAGCTGCACATGCCTGGAAAACCATGTTCTCCATGATTTTTTTTTGTTTACAGAATACAGTTTCAATTAGTTATCATTCTGTTGTTAAACCTATTTGTTTTCCCAATTATTTTTTTTTGCTAGTTAGTTAAAGGACGACTTCACCCATTTCAACCTATCGTCATATAATTGGTCCTCACTAATGTTCATGATAAAATGGTAACATTTTGTGTCTACTCTGTCTGTGGAGGGCTGTGGACAGTTCTGAAACCTGCCTACCAGAGACATCATCAATGGGAATCCAAGCTAATAGAAACTGCAGGCTTTCTATTCCTGGAAAGTTAGCGTGCTATCATGGAAGCCATTGGTCTCGCGTTAATACCAATTGAAATAAAAAAATGGAATACTTGTTTGAAAACAAAACTGCCTAACGATGATGTCACTGGTAGACGGGATTCTTAACTGTCCACAGCCCTCCTATGAGACACAGACCGAGTAGGAAAAAATGGTGGAACATTAGTGAGGACCAATTATATGAAAATAGGTTGAAAATGGGTGAAGTTGTCCTTTAAATATAATAACCTTGGTCCATATCTTAAATCACACGCCCGCACACACACACGCACACACTATTGATTCCCTGGGGAGAGACCTTTGGAGACATTTCAAGTCGAACATGTTGATTATTGGCTGATGATAAAAACCTGTAACTGGCATTTAGGAATTAACAACCAGACTTTGCAGAGAGAGAGAGAGAGAGAGAGAGAGAGAGAGAGAGAGAGAGAGAGAGAGAGAGAGAGAGAGAGAGAGAGAGAGAGAGAGAGAGAGAGAGAGAGAGAGAGAGAGAGAGAGAGAGAGAGAGAGAGAGAGAGAGAGAGAGAGAGAGAGAGAGTCCTTCAGAATGACTAGCGGTATCAGGGCCGGGTGTCATCATGCAGCCGCATGGCATCTGTGTAATTTTAGATTTTTAGCTATAAACAATATTGTATACTTTGGCTATTCAAAAATAGCAGATCTACAAGCTCATGAGCTTGTATATCTGCTATTTTTTTTTAAATCGTGACTATTTTTACAAATTTTTAATATACATATATTTTATTTTTCAAGCGAACATTTGTAACTCAAATCTTTGCTTCAGGGGGATTCTATGTCTTCTAAATCTTCTAAAACCTATGTTGCTATAAGTGGTTCTCAATCTTTTTCATGTCAAGAAACCTGGTATCTCAAGTTTCAAAATCAGTGTTTAAATCACGTTTGAAAACTCACTTGTACTGCTTGGCGTCTGAGAATTCAGACTCAGAGTTGCTGTTTCCACTATGGCAGACATGGGCAACTGGCGGCCCGGGGGCCACATGCGGCCCCACCTTCACTTAATGCGGCCCACAGGTTAATATGGGAACACTGATATATTATTGATTTCAGCTGTTATGATTCCAAACATGACCCACTTTAATTACTTCAGTCTATATTAGTAGCTTAATGACAAGTATTACAATTCTATTGTCTTTTTTATGTCCAATGTATTTGTATTTAAGTTCATAAAGTTAACATTAGTATAACTAAATGCATTTGAAATTAAACAAAAATGTTACAAAATCAGGATTCCAATTAAAAAATAGCAGATCTACAAGCTCAAAACGTGTCGCTTGAGCTTGTAGATCGGCTATTTTTGCTACTTCTGTGTGACATTAATTTACGAAAAAAGTAAAAATACAGAGAAAAGAGATGTCTGCCAGTATATGCAATGTGTCCCTCTGGAGTGAGTGCGGAAATGTAGTGGCCCTCTCCATCATCAAAGTTGCATCACCCCTGCACTATGGCATTGTGTGTATAATGTTGTCCTGTTTATTGTGTATTGTTTTGCTCTTGTATATTTTAGTATTTCTTTTGTTACTGAGTGTACAGCACTTTGGTTCAACACTGTTGTTTTAAATGTGCTCTATAAATAAAGTGGATTGATTGGATTTCACATTTTTTAATGTTTTTTTTCATAAATCAAAGCCCTACTTCATCATACAAAAGTGTCACACATACTGTAAGTAGTGAAAATAGCAGATCTACAAGGACACAGAGAGGCGAGGTGTCGTGTGCTTGTAGGTCAGATGTTTGGTGTGGTGAGGGAAAAAAGAGCAGACCAAGTACAGAGTGAAAGGTGAAGTTTAGTTACCATAAGTATTGAAAGTATTAAATGTCTGAAAAAGTACACATTAACATGAATCCAATCAAAATAAAAAATTAATTCATTTACACAGCACTGATTACAGTGCTGTCACCACAATTGTATACAATATGTAGTGCAGGGTACAAAGGGATTCTACTGTTGCGCCTCACAAGGGTAGGGACAATAGATGCAAGAAGAGATGAACGCTGGAGCAACACGGACAATTTAAGCCTTTTATTTTCAAGTGCAAGTAATAGTTGACTGACGTTTCAGTCTTTCAACCTTCCTCAGAGTCATGGGTAGCAGCATACAGGTAGACATATATATACACAGAGGTAGGCATGGGCTGTTTAGTGGTAATTACCTAGTACTACAAGTCACAGTCTCAAGGTTGCGACAATCAGTGATGATTGGGGTTAGCTCTGGGCATATGGACCATTTAACATATTACAAGATATACAAAATAGTGTAACCATATAATGCCATGATAAGGTAAGTTTAAAACAGTGTACATATAAAGATAAGGGCACATAATATTAGGCCAATGCAAAAACACTTTAAACATATTTTTAACATTTTTTTAATTTTTTAATTGTACAGACACAAAAACACCTCAAGATAAAAAGCACACAAAAACATGTCAGGAAGCCTCAGGGACCGTCTATAAAAAGCATGAAAGGCTCAGTTCTTCATTTAGACCGTTGGGTTCTAAAGTGTCTAGGTTGTGGATCCACATTGCTTCTCTGCGAAGCAGTTTGTTAATTGTAGTGTAGTGCGGGGTCCCTGCTTCATCTCTCTCTCAGCTAAGGGGTCCTTGGCCTGAAAAACGTTGAAGACCCCTATAGCTGCTCTAAATGGATCCATCATGTATGGTGACGCACACACTGACTGAGGCTGATTCAGCTTCCAGCTCACTGTCAGCATGCAGTCAGCACTCTGTCTCCGCTGGGCTGGAGACAACCTGTCTTTACTCCTCACACTAAACCCCCAGTGGTGGAAAGGAACTAAATACATCTTGTTTCTGTCGGGCAGAAACCTCTTATCTCTTAGCTTTGTGTCTTTTTTTCCCCATAAATTAACGGCCTACTTGGTCGTGGACTTTAGAAGGCCGGTAGATCGAAGTGGAATTTTGAAGTACTTTTACTTAACATATTTCCATTTTTTCCCCCAATACTTTGTACTTCTACTCTACTATGTACATCTCAGAGGCAAATATTGTACTTTTAACTTTTAAAAGTTACTTTGTAGGTTTAGATCATTAATAACTAATGCGATCATTAATCAAATATCTTCTAAATCTTTTGAAAATGGCACATCTAGCTTATAGATGTGTCAACAATAGCGTCTCATTGACTTCCGTTGTGCGATGAAACAGCTCTCAAAGTCACTCTTTTAGCACACAAATAAAGCTGATTTATGCTGTAACATCACATAACCTGTTTTAATAAACTATACCTCTTGATTGGTTGAGGCACTGCACGCCTCCGTTTCAAAGGAAAACGCAAAAGAAGACATTTCAAGATGTCTTTTGAGTAAGACTTTTAAATGCAGGATATTTTCTACACAGTGGTATTTCTACTTACTATATACTCAAGCCTAAAATCCGAGTACCTCTTCCAGAAGCTGTTATACCAGTGTCTGCTCCATAGTGTGTCTTCAGTCAGTCACACTAAAGCCGTATAATGAGAAGCCTTCAGCGATCATTCTCTCAGGAGGAACTAACCTCCTTTCAGGTACTAGTGTGGGTGGGAGAGGTTTGGCACACGCGCGCGCACACACCTGCCACTCAGCGGACTATTCATCATGTTCATGGTGGGGTGGCTTGGCTGTCACAGTGTGTGACACAGTGTGACACACTGTGTGACAGCGTCTGCAGCACTCCCAGCAGCACTACCATGCAGTGGTAGGCTACAGTACACACATGCAGCTGTGTTTAGAACATTCAATCCGGGAACGCATCTGTGTCATTTTAGATTTGTTTTGGGGCTATTCAAAAATAGCAGATATACAAGCTCATAGCGCAGCACAGAGTGCCGCGCTATGAGCTTGTAGATCTGCTATTTTTTTTTTTTTATTGTGAACATTTGTGCACATTTTCGGATATATATTATTAAAGGAGGAGTTCACCCAAAAAAATACTTATTTTCTATCAATTACACACCCCATGAAGCCTTGATTTCATGGATTTATTTTTGTTTTTGTGGCATTCCTAAGACAATAATTTGATGACCGTGTGTATTTCCGGTAGGAGACACAAATAATCTACTTTGTGTCTCCTACCGGATACATTAGCCGGTAGGAGACGGGAATCAAATTATTAGCTTAAGAATGCGACAAAAACAAAAAAGAATCCATGGATTCAAGGCTTCATAGGGTGTGCAATTGATAGAAAATAAGTCATTTTTTGGGTGAACTCCTCCTTTAAAGCAAGCATTTGTAACTGTCAAAAGTCTCAACAAATGTCTTTTGGAAAACTATTGTTGCTATATCAGTGGTGCTCAAACTTTTTCATGTTAAGGACCCCCAAAATGATATGTTTTCGGCCGCCGATCCCCATCAAAATATGTTGTTCCAGGGACCAGGGACCCTCCCCCCCCCCAGAAGCTTTGAGTTAAAGATGTTGTTTAAAAAATGTTCAAGATTTTTTCAAAAATAGCAGATCCACAAGCTCGTAGCGCGGCACTCGGTGCCGCGCTATGAGCTTGTGGATCTGCTATTTTTGAATAGCCAACAAGGTATACAATAAAGGAAGGCTATAGCTAGAATCTAAAATGACACAGATGCGTTCCCGGTCTATATGGGTTAGTAGACAATGTGAGGTAATGGAGCCTCAATGGAGACGTTGAGGCCCATTAGAGACCAAGTGGTTCTCAAACGTCACATTCATGTCAAAGACACCAAAATAAATATGTATTTGGCTGCAGACCCCCATCTGAAAATATTTGTGTTGTTTTTTTTGTTTGTTGTTTTTTGAAAGTTTGTAGATCTATTTTCAAATAGCTGATGTATAAAATAGCAACGCATTCTCACTCCCCAAGATGGCAAATGGGAGACGGCTCAGGGCGGATGTGCCCGCGGGGTCACATGTTGACTAGGGGGGCGTGAGGTACGATTCTCTCCCTATAGGGACACTATGTTGAACACAACGCTCGGCATGGCGACTCGCTCGCCTTATTCCAAGGTGTCCCCAGGAAAAGTAGTTAATAGCGTCACAATCATTGTAACCCCTTCATTCATGTATTTATGTTGGCTGTTAAAAAAATAGCTGATCTGCATGCTCACAGCGTGTCCCTTCATGCCAGCAGAAAATGCCCGAAATATGGCATTTACTGTTTACAGGGGCGTTTACGCCGTAGCGCCCAAACTGTGGAACGAGCTTCCACATCATGTTAGAGCGTCTGAAACCCTGCCTGTGTTTAAATCACGTTTGAGAACTCACTTGTACTCCTTGGCGTCCGAAAATTCAGACTAAAGCTCCTTACACACCGGGGGCGATTTTTTTCATGCGAATAACACGTTTTTTTTTTAAACCTTATAAAGTCAATGCAAGCTTCCACGGAGCGAAAAAGCAAAGCGAAAAAGCGTCTTTTATTTATTCGGAACGAGTCCGAATGTTGCGTATATTCGCATAATCGCCGGTGTGTAATGACCTTAAGAGTTTCTGTTTCCACTAGGCATTGTCTCTATATGTTGTCCTGTTTATTGTGTATTGTTTTGCTCTTGTATATTTTAGTATTTATTTTGTTACTGAGTGTACAGCACTTTGGTTCAACACTGTTGTTGTAAGAGTGCTCTGTAAATAAAGTGGATTGGATTGGATTGGACTTTAAATCAAATATTTTGAGAGCCAAATCAAACTGAAATCCATGGATGTAAAATGTTGCTTACCTGGTAGAAAGCCTGTGGTGAGTGAATGATGATGATGAACCGTTACATGGGACCAGGATTCCACCCTGAATGTACCTGATGAGAGGAACACAGAGGAATTCATTCAGTTAATTAATTTAATTAATTACATTAATATGTAGATGCTATTAATTTGAATGAATTAGGAATTCATTCATTGGAGCCCGACCGATGTCAGATTGTTCAGGAAAGACATTTGCTGTGAAGGGAAAACAAGGGGGTATAAGGGGGTACAATGGGGTATAAGGGCCGGGGTACCCCCTAGAGGGTCAGATCTACAAGCTCAAAGCATGTCACTATCATGCTATATGAGCTTGTAGATCTGCTATTTTACAAAAATCTTGAACATTTGTGCAAATCTTTAAAAAAATACTTTTTATACAGACATTTTTTAACTAAAATCTTTGCCTCTGGAGGTCCCTGTTATGAAACATTTTTGAGATGGGGGTCCGCAGCCAAATACATGTCATTTCGAGGGTCCTTGACATGAAAAAGTTTGAGAACCACTGCTGTAATGCATTGGTTCTCAAAGTGGGGTCCGGGGACCCCCAGGGGTCCTTGGAGGGGGTTCCAGGGGGTACCCAGCCAAATGATGGATAGTTAGGAACCGAATGGGTCCTTATGTGTCTGTAACTCTGAGAGTGTACAAATGGAACCAAATGGACCCTCAGAGGTCCATTTGGTTCCATTTGTACATGCTCAGAGTTAAATTAACACTGATGATTTTACTGTGTAGATGGGGTTCCAGAGATATCAAACGGGGGGTCAGTGGTTTAATGCATATCAAATTGTGGCTCATTGAAGTTAAAATGGTTGAGAATCAGTGCTATAGCTGTAATAATCTTCCCTTTCTGGGGGTCCCTGCCATATCTTTTCAAATGGGGGTCCGCGGACTAATACGTATCGTTTTGGGGGTCCTTGACATGAAAAAGTTTGAGAGCCACTGCTGTAAGGTTCTTGTATAATGTGAGCAGCTCTGCTCTGTGCTGCAGAGCAGCTTGACAAAGGTCTTTCTCTCAAAGTGAGCCAGTTCTTTATTGATTAAAAAAAAAAAAAAGAAAAAACATTCTTAATTATTGTTTGACTTTCTGAGGACAAATCATGCATGTCTGTACTACTACAGTAATAAACACTATTTTTCCGGGCACTTGTTGAACAAAATGTACAATCTTCTTACTCATTAGCATATTCAGTACAACTGTACCAAAGATTAAACCTGAATATTTTGGCGATCAGCCAAAATGTTGACATTTTAATCTCTCTCTCTCTGTACACTTCAGCAGAAGTAACTTTGGAGCTTTAAAGCAGTGGTTCTCAAACTGTTTCATGTCAAGGACCCCCAAAATGATATGTATTTGGCCGTGGACCCCCATCTTGAAATGGTTTGTGCCAGGGACCCCCATAAAGACCACCCCCCCCACCCCCCCCCCCCCCCCCCCTGTGTCCTTGCGCAAGACACTGAACCCCTAACTGCTTCCGATGAGCTGGTTGGTGCCTAGCATGGTTTCCTCTGCTGTCGGGTGTGAATGTATGCGTGAATGTGTGTGAATGTGTGTGTGTGTGTGTGTGTGTGTGTGTGTGTGTGTGTGTGTGTGTGTGTGTGTGTGTGTGTGTGTGTGTGTGTGTGTGTGTGTGTGTGTGAACGTGTGTGTGTGTGTGTGTGTGTGTGTGTGTGTGTGTGTGTGTGTGTGTGTGTGTGAATGGGTGAATGTAATAAACAAAGGCGCTATATATACAATAAACGTTGTGACTTCTTTCATGTATCAGCATCAAATGTCCAAGTCAGTGTCGTGATTTTCTGTACGTATATGGGTTTGTATTTGTGGTGGGTTTGTAAGTGTGTATATATGTGTGTGTGTGTGTGTGTGTGTGTGTGTGTGTGTGTGTGTGTGTGTGTGTGTGTGTGTGTGTGTGGTGTGTGGGGTGTGTGTGTGGTGTGTGTGTGTGTGTGTGTGTGTGTGTGTGTGTGTGTGTGTGTGTGTGTGTGTGTGTGAGTGTGCGCGCGTGCGTGCGTGCGTGCGTGCGTGCGTGCGTGCGTGCGTGCGTGCGTGCGTGCGTGCGTGCGTGCGTGCGTGCGTGCGTGCGTGCGTGCGTGCGTGCGTGCGTGCGTGCGTGCGTGCGTGCGTGCGTGCGTGCGTGCGTGTGTGTGTGTGCGGGTGTGTGTGCCTGTGTGTGTGCACAGCGGCTGCTGTTTCTCATAAGCTGCAATTGACAAGGACAGTAAATCAATACAAACACTGTTGTTGTTTGTCAAACAATATTTTCTCTGTCCTGTCGGGTTTCTCTGCAGGATGAAGTGCTGTCGGACATCAACATAGACATATTATTGCTGTCGGGTGGAAAGCTTGTATGTCCAAAACTGTTCCCTTTGTATGCTTACAACTTTTGCGATGTGACGCGTTGTGAGCTTGCATATCAGCTATTTTCACTGCTTTTGTGTGCCATTCTTGTATGATGAAGTAGGGCATTGATTTATAAAATCTATCCACTTTATTTATAGAGTACATTTAAAGTCAGCGTTGAACCAAAGTGCTTTACACTCAGTAAATAAATAAAAAATACTAAGAGTAAAACAATAAGCTCGTTCCACAGTCTGGGGCGCTATACAGCGTAAAATGATCCGTCTCCCCTGGTCTTCAGCCTCGTTTGTGGTACCAGAAGAAATGACTGGTCAGTAGACCTCAAGACCCTTGGAGGGTTATGGTAGAAGCTCTGGTATGTAGATTGGTGCCAACCCATTTAAAGACTTAAAAACAAACATTAAAATGTAAACTGAATCCTGTAACGAACAGGGATCCAGTGGAGGGCAGTGTGGTGGAAAAAGTGTGCAATGTAGAAATACTCTGTTACGAGTAAAAGCCCTGTATTCAAAATGTACTAGAGTAAAAGTACAAAAGTATTGGCTTCAAAATGTACTTAAAGTACCAGAAGTAAAAAGTACTCATCATGCAGAATGTATAAAATCCTTTGAAAATACAAATAAAATATATAAGTTCAAAATCTACAAGCTCACAACGCGTCGCAAAGCGGCATGGTGTGAGCTTGTAGATCTGCTATTTTAAAATTGCCAAAGTATATATATATAGGTCTGAAGTGGTTTTGTAATAATAATCAACATCTACAAAATAACTAGTAACTAAAGTTTTCAAATAATTATAGTGGAGTAAAAGTATAATATTTGCCTCTAGAGATGTAGTGGAGTAAAAGTACAATTATGGACAATTGGAAGTACTCAGTAAAGCAAAAAACACCTACAAAGTGTACCCAAGTACAGTACTTGAGTACATGTACTAGCACTGGTGGAGGGAGGCAAGAATCGGGGAGATGTGATCATACTTCCGTTTCCCTGTTAAGAGGCGAGCGGTCACGTTTTGGACTAACTAAATATGGAGATATGAGGTTTCTACACGACAGCAACGATGTTCCGCTGTAACCGTTGCTGCATTTTGCACTGAATGGGCTCTCATGTCTCAATGTGAGAGGAAAACCAGACACCACTAATACAATTGCATGAGGATATCTTGTAAAGAGTGTAAACTAATCAAATGAAATGTTCAGACAAATAATCCTAGTTATCTGAACCCTCATGGAAATACATTTAAGTCTTATTGCTGCTTGCAGAGCATACAGCTTAAAGATGACGTTCAGAAACAGAGAGGATCTATAGGAGCTTCTAAATGAGCGCTTCCCAAAACCATTCAATTTACAATTTAGCCTTTTATCTTTATCTTATCTTACCCAGAGCAACTTATGAGAAATCCCGATTAGACCTCTAGACCAGGGGTTTTCAACAGGGGGTCCGGGACCCCTAGGGGGTCCTCAGAGTCACTGCAGGGGGTCCGCCAAATCTTTGTGTGGTGGGGACCAAATAGCTGAAAATAGCCGATCTACAAGCTCACAACGCCTCGCGGCGCGAGGCGTTGTGAGCTTGTAGATCGGCTATTTTCGGAGAGTCAGTGTAGAGGGAAAAAAGAGCAGACCAAGTACAGAGCCAGCGGTCAAGTTGACTAAATATTGAGGGTTTAAAGGTTAACTATCTGAAAATACACATTAACGTGAATCCAACTATAAATGAAATCTATGAAAAAAGTTTAATCTGCAACATAATTTTATACAATATTTAGTGAGGGGGTCCCTGCTTCATCTCTCTCTCTCAGCTAGGGGGTCCTTGGCCTGAAAACGTTGAAGACCCCTGCTCTAGACCTACATATAAACAGAGCTGCTACCTTTAAACACATTTTAAATCTGAGGCTTTTTTGTATACTATTTAAATAGTTTATTTGTCCCAAAGTGACTGCAAAATATTGCTGTTATTTGTCTCAAAAAGTTTTATACCCTGTATAAAACATGGATATAACAACACATTGTGACATAGCTCTGTTTACACAATACTGTATCCCCTCCAAATACAAATACCATTTTCAACTTTTTTTTTAATTATATTTTGACACTTGCTTTGGCAATGTAAACGTTTGTTTTCTCAGGCCAATAACGCTCCTTTGAATTGATTTGAATTGAAATGGGAATAAGCAGAGTAACCATGAACTCTGGTCAACAAAGGGTAAACGGTCACATAGATAGAATGCAAAGAGAACAATGTATAGTTCCTCAAAGAAACCATAACAATGAATTGTTTGAAGGCAACTATCATCAGTGTTGTGTCAATTAATGTGGTTTTCTTTTAGTTATTTTTTTTTGTTTGTTTGTTTATTTCAGATTTATTTAACCACTTAAACCCTCAATACTTACAGAACTTTGGCTCTGTACTCATTATGCAGAGTATCCAGTTTCACAAGGTATCATTATGCATAGAATGTATTAAAATAGCAGATCTACAATCTCACAACGTGCCGCATTGTGACACGTTGTGAGCTTGTAGATCGGCTATTTTCAAATAGCCTAAGTTTAAATAGGGCTGCAGTGGTTAATGTATGTTTTGTAATAATAATCAAAATCTACAAAGTTAACTTGTAACTGAAGTTTTCAAATAGTGGAGTCAAACGTGCAATATTTTTCTCTGAGATGTAGTGGAGTAGAAGTAAAAGTATTGAAAATTGGAAATACTCAAGTAAAGTAACAATACCTCAAAATTGTACCTGAGTACAGTACTTGAGTACATGTACTTAGTTACTTTACACCACTGCTATTACTGACACAATATTTGTATGAATTTGAATGAAGAATGAAGTAGACGTTTTTATGACGTTGTTTTGTTTTGTTATCTCCTTTCTAGCTGCAGACCTTGAATAACTCAATACAGTATTTTTTTCATGACATTTCCCCTGACATTTCCCTACCAGAGTCTTTATGTGACTGTACGCCACACAGCGGGCGTCTGTATGGTGTTCTGAGCACTTAGCAGAGGTCGTTCACCTCTCTGCGTCTAACGATGTCCGTCTTACTTTCCCCCGTCCGCACGATCATGCTGCCCCATGGATACGTGCATATCTAA